>NC_056733.1:1985585554-1985595554 GCF_019279795.1 Protopterus annectens | reverse complement strand
AAATTAGCAATCTGGGGCCCTATTGAAATGTTGGCAAAAAGAGAATGAAACTGCAGGAGAAGAGCGAATTTTAAATATTGCTCTTCTTGTTTAAACTTCCTTTTTGCTTGGGGGGGGGGGGGAAGTTCTCCCTGTACTTATATATACCAACCGTGAGATTGCCATACCTTGGAAAAAAAGGAATATTCTGAGAAATGGTCATTCAGATGTATTATATACAAGTCTGTTTTTTCAGCCATTCATTTGTTTCGGGACTTGCTCTGGGGGACTCCTGGCATTTCAAATAGTTATCTCAGTCCTGGTGTAGTCTGGTGGTTGTGGTACCCTTTTCTTCTACAAGCAAATCTCAGCTCCAAGAGAAGATGGCACACCTCAAGGCAGACTTAGTAAAGATACAAACATTCTTGTCTCTGCATTAAGAACAAATAAAGTTATCACCTGCCTCAAGGTTGTTCTAAATGGGATGTGTTGAACCATAAACTCAGGAGAGAATATGGCAATTGACACAAACACAAAATAGTCACTTGTACTTATGTACTGCATTTGCTATTCACACACACATGATTCAGTTAACATAGATACTTACAGCACAAATAAGGATGATATCCAAGACTGACATGAAGAAAACCTACAGCAGACCAACAAAACATACGAGAGACCAGGAAGGATAACTGCGGAGTCCTACAGAAAGACATCATACGACCACACTCAAACACACCCACACACACACACACACACACACACACACACACACACACACACACACACACACACACACACACACACACACACACACACACACACACACACACACTATTAGGAAACTCATTTGTTTTGAGGCCCTTTTTGTTCTTCAGTTAAGTATAACTAAGTTCCAGGTTTCATCGAGCTGGCTTTATGGAGGGCATTAAAGTGATTCATGGCCAATTTTCTCCTCACTCAAATATTGTGTTTCATTTGCCTGGAGCCATGGCAGGAAAAGAGAAGAACATGACACTAAAGAGTCTGAGAATGGCAGATAGGGAAGGAGAGGAGATGGACATGACTGCTAAAGCAGGTATACTTGACCTGGCAAGGAATAATACAAAAGCAGTGCAGCAGCATTAGATATGAGTCTTGCGTATCATACTGGGTGACCATATCAGGAATATTAACATGCAGTAGAAAAATTAAAACAAAAAAAGCAGTGAGTCACATGGATCTCAAGGAGCTGACAATGGCAAAGAACAGAGTGAGGGTGCATCCTGTACAGTTATCCATGCTGAGAATAGTAATAATGGAAAAATATGGCCATAGCATGTACAGCATAATCAGCATATTAAGGACATCCCAACCAGAGTGCCAGTAGTAAATAGAGCATATATGCATATACCAGCAGAAAAAAGTCCAGCCGCTGAAGTATCGAGAGGCCAGACTTTCTATCAGCATGTGCTTAGAGGACAGAGCAAAATACAGGAAAAATCAGGTACATTCTTAAAACATGAGAAACAGAAACATACCTGATTTTCCTTTTATTTCTGTGCTGTCCCTCCTAAAATCTTGGCAGACTCTTGAACCTCTCAACTGTCTGGATTTTTGCATAATTTGCAGACTTTTGCCACAGAGATTTGGTCTGTTCCTTGTAAAATTTTTTTTTTCTGTTAATCCACTGAGCATTGAAGTCATTAAGTAATAAAAGACATTTCATGTTTGGGCTTTATATCCTTTCAAAAATGAATCCTGGCACAAAACTTATTCCAGGAACTTTCTAAGATTATAAGAGCAATATTTAAAATCTGGTCCTATTTTTTGGACCTTTGTCCTGCTATTATATTGGGTTTTGTCTAGGTTTCCTGCATTTTATAAAAAAAAAAAAAAAAAAAAACAGCAATGGAGATTCTCTTTTCTGCATTGCCTTCTCTGGCACTGTACTGATGCACTGTGCAAGTCCCATAAGTCCCATATGCATGCACAGTACATCTGTAATCAAGGAAAAACATGAAGGAATACTACAGGACCATTATACAAAGACATTATTTAAGAAATTTAAGCAAATTCTTTCTTAAATAATGTCATTGTATAATAGCAATGATTCATTCCTGGGTTTCAAACCACACCAGCCATGGGTAAATCCTGATATATCTGCTCCAAGTCATGGATCATTACTTAAATGTCCACAGTCTAAGTAAGAACCACCCTGAAATGGCTGGAAGCATGCCAGAAAATCTCTAGCATCACCTTATTCCTTGAGACATAGCACATTGCATTATGGTGTGAACTATGAGTCCATCAGGATGTGCAGGAAGACATGACAATAAAAACAAGTTGTGGAGGGAGTCATTCTTCAAGGAACAGTGGAAATTAAGTTAGCAAAGCTAAAGAGTAGTCAGGGAAACACTACGGGTCACAGTGGTGATAGAAAGGGTAATGTAATCATATACGGTATTCTTTACAGCCATTGTAGCTATATATTTATGCCTGGGGAATGAAATTAGACAGAAAGTGAGAGAGAGAGAGAGAGAGAGAGAGAGCTCATTCATCTAATAGGGGAAGGACTACATTTCTGAAGTGGCAAACAAGCCTACTTCTAGAAGATCTAGCCAGACATGGCATCTATACCCACAGTTCCAAGAAAGGAATGGCATAGCTCAGAGAATCCCAGAGCTCATTAATTTTCTCTGCAATGTGAACCACTGAGATAGTGATGCTTGCTGTTTGTATTCTTCTGACAGACTCACTTTACCTCTTTACACAGGGATTACAACCCTGTGTGCTTTACTTATCTAAATACCACATGATCACATGATGGATTTTTTTTGTCTAACCAGATGAGAAGTGGACCTACAAGTAACTTTGCTTTCAAGGACCTCCAGGCTTAGAAGACCAAGTTTAGCTCTCTGGTTGATGTGCAGTCCTATATCCAGGGAAGACCATTAACCAGGTACCCTATTAGAGAAAACGTGAGGTCTGCATCTTACTATCAAACATCCTAACCATCAAAAGGATCATATTGCACCACAGTATTAAGTTAGATTCAGCAATATTCTGTTCAGACATTTCTGCTAGATCATAATCTAAACTTGCATCCTACCCATGAAAAATCTTTTAGCCTGATTCACATAAACACTTTCCTATTAGCCCTTAATCACCAACTTATAGCTACCTTTGGGAGTCTTACTCTCTACTTTAACATCCAGGCCTGCATAACTAACGTCTTCATTTAGCACACACATCTCTTCTTCAGTGCTCCATCTATCACTCCTACCTTCATCCAGTGCATTTATATGTCAACCTTCATCCAGTCTGCCACATAATAAACTCTAATCAAATAAACTGTGAAGCGCTTTTCGTTTGATCTATGTCAAACTTCTTCAGACAAACAGCAGCAATGATGTCATTTCCTTATATAATTTCAAATTGTCAGCTGATGAACAATCTAATGATGTCATTTCCTTTTCACATATTGGTTATCAGTAATGCGCCATCTACTGGTTGGTTGCCAAAATAACTGGATGTTTTTACAAAATTCATTAAAAAGAGCACAAAAATTCATTTAACAAAATTCTAATAATAACATTCTGAAAAATGTATATAAAATATATTAAAAATCCATTTTTTAAAAAAAATTTTATATAAGCATTAGTAAAAAATCTAATTACACACAACACTGTGCATCAAACATTGCAAACTTGTAAAGCATAATTCTGAATATTAATATACTAATGTATTTTTCCCCTGTGCAACGCTTTAAGTTTTAATACTGGAGTGATAGATGTTCTCTCATTGAGACCTGGCCATGTATCAGATTGTGTCAATATTTGCCATCTTAATTCTTTCAATTCTAATAAAACTGGCCACGCAGACCTATCACTAATAGTAACATGATCTATAATGGCAAAACCGAAAGAATGAGAAGGAAATTCTTTTATATGCTTGGCTAAAGCATTATGTGTAATGCTTTTTTTGATGGCATAATCATGCTCATACAACCTACAAGTAAACATCCTCTCGGTTTTGCCTATATAAAATGCTGTGCATTGGTTACACTGGGCAAGATACACAATCGCTTTACTTTTACAATTGTATGTGTATCTAATTCTATATGTGATGTCTCCGATTTTAAAAATAGAACCTGTGTTAATTTTATGACACCATTTACAGGCACCACATCACCATACCTCTGTTTTTCTTATTACGATCATAACAACCATATTTCAATATTTCTTTAAAAGATTTCCCTTTCTTATATACCACGATTTTATATATATATATATATATATATATATATATATATATATATATATATATATATACCATGATTTTTTGAATTATTTGGATGTCCATCTGGTCAAAAATGAGTTTGATAAATGTTACACGGCAACCATTTATAGGAAAAAAACTTACAGTAACTCTTTTCTGCATTACACAAGTTGTCATCCTTTTCAACAAAGGAAAGCAGTGGTAAAAGGTCAACTTGTAAGAGCAGCTCGCATGATAACTACATTCACGGAATTTCTAGTTGAATGTGACAATCTGCGATGTATGTTTTTGAGCAGGGGACACCCAAATGATTTACTTGATGTAGTGACTCAGGAAGTTGTTACTAAATGTCAAATTGGATTTTATAAACCCATATTGAACAAACCCATGGTCAATCTGGCAGATTCACATGATGAGCATACTACTATTACTAGAACATCTTTTCAACAAAACAACATATTCATGAAATCTTTTATTACCACATTCACTTACGATCACAGTCTTATAAAAGATGTTTTGATTCGTAATTGGAGCATTGTTATGGAAGACAACTTGTGTCGCAACATGTTGCCCAACACAGTGAACGTGGTATATAAGAAAGGGAAATCTTTTAAAGAAATATTGAAATATGGTTGTTATGATCGTAATAAGAAAAACAGAGGTATGGTGAAATGTGGTGCCTGTAAATGGTGTCATAAAATTAACACAGGTTCTATTTTTAAAATCAGAGACATCACATATAGAATTAGATACACATACAATTGTAAAAGTAAAGCGATTGTGTATCTTGCCCAGTGCAACCAATGCACAGCATTTTATATAGGCAAAACCGAGAGGATGTTTACTTGTAGGTTGTATGAGCATGATTATGCCATCAAAAAAAGCATTACACATAATGCTTTAGCCAAGCATATAAAAGAATTTCCTTCTCATTCTTTCGGTTTTGCCATTATAGATCATGTTACTATTAGTGATAGGTCTGCTTGGCCAGTTTTATTAGAATTGAAAGAATTAAGATGGCAAATATTGACACAATCTGATACATGGCCAGGTCTCAATGAGAGAACATCTATCACTCCAGTATTAAAACTTAAAGCGTTGCACAGGGGAAAAATACATTAGTATATTAATATTAATATTCAGAATTATGCTTTACAAGTTTGCAATGTTTGATGCACAGTGTTGTGTGTAATTAGATTTTTTACTAATGCTTATATAACATTTTAAAAAAAAATAGATTTTTAATATATTTTATATACATTTTTCAGAATATTATTATTAGAATTTTGTTAAATGAATTTTTGTGCTCTTTTTAATGAATTTTGTAAAAACATCAAGTTATTTTGGTAACCAACCAGTAGATGGCGCATTACTGATAACCAATTTGTGAAAAGGAAATGACATCATTAGATTGTTCATCAGCTGACAATTTGAAATTATATAAGGAAATGACATCATTGCTGCTGTTTGTCTGAAGAAGTTTGACATAGATCAAACGAAAAGCGCTTCACAGTTTATTTGATTTGAGCTTTTGTCTTCAATAAAATATCTTTTTGGCTTCTGCATCGTGGTTTGGTGGCTACTCCTGGATATTTTCTTCAGTTTGTTATCGTTTATTTTCCAACATAATAAACTCTACCTTTTCTCCTTTATCTACCTTCCCCTCTACTATAACAGACTCACCATACCTCTCAGCTGTCCATATTTTTACCTCATATTTTTGGTCTGTTTCTCATAAAATTGTGCTTTTCTGGCAAATCACTGACAAATCATTGAGAACTGAAGTTAGACATAAATGCTGGACATTTGAGCTTCAGACTTCATATCCTACAGAAAATTCATGGTAATGCAAAACCTGATAGTCTATCAACTGTCTAAGTTTATAAGAGCAATATTTAAAAAGTGTCCCCATTTTTAGGTTTTTGTCCCCCCATTATTTGCTAGATTTCTTGCTCTATGTGGTTGAGAGGTATGAACTAAACTACTAATGCATGTCCACCTTCTTGTAAAAGACTGTTCTGTTTGAGCTAGTTACTTAAAAAATCCATCCACTTCCTCACAATACATCCCATATGCAAGTCACTAACACTTCTCCCCCTCCACCTTCTATGTCCAGCCCTTACAGTCCTACATGAATCTCTCCTAAAAGGCTGGACGGAAATCTTGTACTCCTTAAGCAACAACAATTTCTGCAACTCCTTCCTGATCTCCACCTTAGTCATGTGTTAACTTCTGACTCGTCACACCATATCTCTTCTCTCTAACTCTCACTCCTCTTAATACAATAAGCCTTTGACCCTATATAAAGCATGCACCGTAGGTTAGTCTGGCCTTACACCTGTAATAAGTCCTGCAAATGGGCCATGTTTTATACTTGGCACATGACCAAAAATACTGTAGCTGCCTCTCTGCTTTAAAAATAATTTCTGCTACACGTATAAATGGAAATAAAACAAGTTTACAGCATTACTATATGTACAAGTGAAAAGAATAAGTGTGCCTCATAACTACGAACCTCTATAACGAAAATTAAGTTTTAATATTTTTAATTCATTCCTTTGAAGTGCGAAGCTATTTTTTCATAAATTCTCTAGGACTATGTGAAGTATATTCAAATATTTTGTGCTGTTATATTAAGTAACAAAGAACAGGGAAGCTGGGTTAATTTTGACTGTGGCTGAAAAATGAATGTTTAGTACTCTGATAGAAAATGCAGCAGGGTTACATCATTTCACTGTAGCAGAAGGGAAAACAGTGTGACACCAGGCCACAGTTCATTAAGTGTGCACTTCAACCAGAATACATCATTACCTTCAGCAATGATGGATGGAAAATAAAGCAGGAGGTGAAGATAGACAGATGGATGCAGTGATTACTAAAGAGGACAGCTTTTCAATCTAGGATTAAATATGGTCAGTAACACCTGATTCCATGATTAACAAAATCATTTACAGGTATTCTTTGTGAACAGTATTTGACAGACAGACTGTATGTCAGCTTTTGTACCAAAGTTTCACAATGTAAGCTTTGAGTACAGATACAAGTCCTGGGTGCAAAATGCTTCTTATCTAATTTAAATTCTTGACCTCTTAAAAAATTGTCAATCAGGTAGGCTCACTGGACGCAAAGTCTCTTTCCACAGATGAGCCAGGACCAATGTCTGGTTAAGTTATTTACTCAGGGTCAGACAGTAGGCAGGTAATAACTGTATGCCTCATTGAGTCTGTCCATTTCCTTGTTTATTACACAAGGTTATCAACTTGTCTTTCTGAACTTCTGATAACATCTGACCTATGTCCTCTTTTATGCATTTTTGGAATACTGAATCTGACTATCTGCTACTTCAGGAAGACTGAAAAGTATTCTCTTAATCTGCTTAATGAGTTATGTAGTTAAGCTTTCTAAATAAAACTGCATTAAACCCAAATGAACTGTTTCCAGACATGAATTTTAGAAATATGGAGTAGGACACTGCAATAAGTATAACGTGAAACAGTTATATATCATACAATACAGAGCTCATGTCTGAGGCAGGGACATTTTAAAAGCTATATTTCCCATCTAGCAACCAGTGGAGCTGGATTTACTAGCAAATGGTATAGTTACCCATTAGGTTCTTGCCTTATGAGCAAATTTTACCGCAAGTAGGCAAATCTGTCTTCACCACCAGTGGACAGTAATTATCTTCTATACAAAGGACTTATTTAAAAAATGATATTTCATACTTTTTAAAACAAGACTGCTGTTTAACAGAACTGGATCCTGTTGGCAGTGTCCTGCTTTGAAATGATTCAGAGGATATATCTGTCCAATCAACTGCGCATGCACATTTTGAAATATGTGTTTAATTATATTCACTAAATTAAGTTTAGTTCCAAAATAAGTTTGGCATCTGCTACTCACAGTATTGCACTGAATTAGTGTATGCATATTTTAAATGAGTTGTTTTCTGTTTTAATAAAAAGAGAAGATATGATATAAATAGCATAACATGGTCTGAGAGAGGTACTGTCCATTGTTGTGATGTTACTTTTTGTGTTTAACTTGCTGCAGGTGCCTCAATTACAGCAGGTATGAATAGATTTCACTGTTACATATATATTTTTGTAGTATTGGTAACTGTATTTTAATCCACTAAAAAGACTCCATTTTGACAGAGAAATAGCCACATCTGAGGCTATATTTAGAAGCAGTGCTTGTTGATTGACTGACCAGGTGAATGAAGTGGCTCATATATATAAATATGGGGCATTTAAAAATGCTACCTTTTATTTTATAGGATTAGTAGATATCAGAGGATATAAATACTACTGAAAAAGCTATGAACATTACAATATACAGACCTTATAATTTAAACATATAGCAGGGATTTTAAATAAGGCTATTTAAATAAGACAAACAACTAGTAAAATAACAAAAATATCCTTATAAAATATGTTGCCAAAATGTTGTGTAAAAATAAACGTATTTTCATTTATTTAGACAAATGCAAATACTTACATGACAGAAGAAATACATACCTAGTGTGCTAGTGTGCTATGGGAATGCATTCTTTTACTACTGAATTTATTAATTTACAAATGGAGCAATCTATTTACAGATTTCACTACTACAAGCCCTAGAAAGCAAATTACACCCTTAGAACAATATTTCAGGGTCAGAATCAGATAGTTTTAGCCCATTTAACTGACTCTTATGAAGAATTGTATCTTAATGAATCTAATATATCATACATAATATATTTCATAGAGCTGGTTCAGTCACTTAGTTACAGTGTTTTAGACTGGTCATAAAGTTCCCAACCTAGTCCCAAGGAACGGAATTCCAGAGTCAACAGCAAGATTAGCAGTGCTTCCAGACACAGAGTAACAGTAAAAGTGACACTCATCTATGCTATCCAGAAGATCAGGAGGCTGTGGGTTCTATCCCAACACCAGATGTGCAAATTTCTTTTTTAGCATTGACACTATCTAAGGAGCCTTCTGAGGAAATGCTAAACCAAGGTTTCTTTTGGCTGTGTTAGTGGTAACTTAGGTAGATATTAAATATTTCCTGGAATGTATTAAAAGAATCTCAAATTAAACACTAATAAGTCATTCAACCAATGCAAAACAAACATGCTACAATTACATACACAATATATGTTGTTACAAACACTGACATTTTCTATAATTCATTTCAGAAAATATTATTACATCTTCAACTACATTTTCCACAGGAGATAACATATAGTATAGTATTTTGCAATTCATACTGTACCAGAAAACACTCACATAGGCCATATGAAGTAATATCCTATGTTAGGGCTTAGAAAACATATCCCAATAACCCTCCTTCTAAGCTTACACCCTGGCTAAATTTCACTTGTCTGTTTAAATATAATTTTTCAGTCTCCCTTGAAAATAGGACTTGTGATTATCAGAATTAACAGGCAGTAGAAAAAAAAAATACATAAATAAATAACAGATAAATAAGTAGGAGTCTCTTAGGCCTCCATTCAAGTGATAATTCCAAACCACGCCTGTTTCACACAATTAGCAATAACAGCTCTTCCTTTGTTAATTAGTTTTGACCCTTTTGCGGGGTACATACCTCTCAACCTGGAAACATCAAACATATGGACAGGGCCCATGAAAAACAGGTACAAATCTGTACACTGATTAACATAAAAGTTCATCAAATGCAAACTGAAGAACATGCAACAAAAATATGGCACCAGAGTCCCCCTGCAGCCATTCCAATGTCCCGTTATCTGGCTATT